>NC_134354.1:749154263-749174263 GCF_048569485.1 Anomaloglossus baeobatrachus
ACTGTAAAATCGAGATATTAAATATGACGCTAATATCTTTCACCTGTGTGACCCAGGAGCAAAGATATGAAAAACCCTAGAATTATGGAACTCTGTGAACATCAGAGCACAGCCCACAAGTGACTGTAAAATGATGTCACAGGCAAGGGGGGCTAGCAAGAGCATAAGAGACAGTTCCTGTCTGGGGGGGCGCAGTCAGCACGAGGAGGGCATCATGAAGGGTGATGCTGGCCGATTCTAACATCTCTTGGAGCTCCCTCCCTCCATAAGCAGACGTCACTTCTATGGCAGAAGCTTAGTAAGTTTCATGTTTATACCTTTTATTTTAATGTAACTGTTATGCCGTAATGTGTATTGTTCCCTTTTGTAACTTCTTGTATATTCTTTAAACACTGCCTATTTTCGGATTAAATATATAAAAATTTAAGAGTTTCTTTCCTTATGCTTTATATACGAATCCAAAACCCCGAAGGGCCTTATGCTATCTGAAACGGGTTCCCAGCTACCTGTAGAAAGTCTGGGTGGTGGCAGCGTAATTGTTATTGCATAGAATTATTGGAGTGCTATCATTAAGGGTACCGAGGTATATAAATATTCCATTAGCAGGAATCAGAGATATACATTTACCCTTGCTGTGAGACCTCCAATATTTGGCATTATCAGCTCAGCAGCCTCATCTTATGCATTGTCCTGCAGTACCAAAAGTGGCCTGCAGACAAGGGGGGCGCTAGAGAGTAGTCGTGTGTAACAAATCAGTGAACAGCTGCGGATTTCTGAGGGACTTCCCCGGCTGTTCGTGACAGTGTGTATATATATATATGTGTGTATATATATATATGTGTGTATATATATATATATATGTGTGTATATATATATATATATGTGTGTATATATATATGTGTGTATATATGTGTATGTATATATGTATATATGTATATATGTATATGTATATATGTGTGTTCTAAAGTTACATGCAATTAAAAATTGAGCAAAAAAAAATATTATATAAAAAAAATTTATTTTTGGTTTTTTTTGCTCAATTTTTAATTGCATGTAACTTTTGAACATTTCAGTGTTTTATACCAGGTTTCTGGTATAAACACCTTGGTGACTCACGATCTGTTTTTTTGTTTTGTTTTTTATCTGCTGCTGTGCTTTCCCTGAACTGTTGCCAAAGTGGATGTGATTCATCTAAACACATTAACTCCGTGTAAGGATGCTGTTGAACTGTGCGGCTTTTGATACTTTATGTGCAAACCTAGATAGGTCCACCCCAGTCTTTGCCGATACAATCAAGATTAACAAACAGCTGCACTCTAAGATGTTATAAGCCGCATAATGTAGGCCAGGGGTGGGGAACCTTTTTACTGCCAGGGGCCATTTGGAATTTCCTACTAACCTTTGGGGGCCGCACAACATTATCAACCTGAAAAATAACCCTGCTATATTTGGTCAAACGATTAATTAACTCACCCCTATTGTGGTGGCCAGAGCTGCTTCTCTTTGGTGCGATTGTGATGTTCGGTGATATTGATCATCTTGTTTCTCACAGCTGCTTCTCCAGGTTTGTCTCTGTCTGGAGATGCTGGGGGCATACACATCACAGGAGGGGCCAGGGCGCATAAATTACAGGAGACACTGGGAGTACACATCACAGGAGGGGATGGGGCATATACATCACAGGAGGGGCTGGGGCATATACATCACAGGAGGGGCTGGGGCATATACATCACAGGAGGGGCTGGGGCATATACATCACAGAAGGGGCTGGGGCATATACATCACAGGAGGGGCTGGGGCATATACATCACAGGAGGGGCTGGGGCATATACATCACAGGAGGGGCTGGGGCATATACATCAGTAGGGGGCATGGACAGCCCTGGCGGTGGACAGACATGACTGGGGACACGCACAGCACTGGGTGGCAGCACGCACTGCACTGGGTGGCAGCACGCACTGCACTGGGTGGCAGCACGGACTGCACTGGGTGGCAGCACGCACTGCACTGGGTGGCAGCACGCACTGCACTGGGTGGCAGCACGCACTGCACTGGGTGGCAGCATTAGGGAGACAGACAGGTCTGGGGGAACATAGACATCAATAGGAGAGCACGGACTGGGGAGCATAGAAAGCTGTGGGAGGGTACAGACAGCAGTAGCGAGTTAAGAGCACTGAGGGGTGGCACACAGCACTGGGGAGCATGGACAGCATAAGGGGGGCACAGGCAACACTCACCGTGGCATGGACAGCACTGGTGGCAGCATGGACAGCATTAGGTGGTGCGTACAGCACTGGTGGGGGGGCATAGACATCACCCAGGGGGTACAGACAGCACTAGGGGGGGCACGGACAGCAGTGAGGGGTTACACCGCGCTGAGGGGGTACACAGCACTGGAGTACACACAGCACTGGGGTACACACAGCACTAGGGGGTACACACAGCACTAGGGGGTACACACAGCACCTGGGGGTACACAGCACTGGGGGGTACACACTGTACTAGGAGGTACACAGCATGAGGGGGTACACACAGCACGAGGGGGTACACACAGCACGAGGGGGTACACAGCACTAAGGGGTACACAGCACGAGGGGGTACACACAGCATTAGGGGGTACACACAGCATTAGGGGGTACTCACTGTACTAGGGGGTACTCACTGCACTAGGGGGTACTCACTGCACTAGGGGGTACTCACTGCACTAGGGGGTACATAGCACGAGGGGGTACACACAGCATTGGGGGGTACATACAGCACGAGGGGGTACACACAGCATTGGGGGGTACATACAGCACTGGGGGGTACACACTGTACTTGGAGGTACACAGCATGAGGGGGTACACACAGCATGAGGGGGTACACACAGCACGAGGGGGTACACACAGCACGAGGGGGTACACAGCACGAGGGGGTACACAGCACGAGGGGGTACACAGCATTAAAGGGTACACACAGCATTAAGGGGTACACACAGCATTAGGGGGTACTCACTGTACTAGGGGGTACTCACTGTACTAGGGGGTACACACTGCACTAGGGGGTACATACAGCACAAGGGGGTACACACAGCATTGGGGGGTACATACAGCACGAGGGGGTACACACAGCATTGGGGGGTACATACAGCATTGGGGGGTACACACAGTACGAGGGGGTACACAGCACTGAGCGGGGGGGCAGCGATGGGTTGAGTACTCGCAGTGAGGGGGAGGGAGAGTCACACACACACAGCACAGTTTGGGAGGCTGGTAAACCTGCTGCAGCTCTTCTGTGTGACTTTATCGCAGCGTGCTGCTTACCCGCCCACCAGAGCACACAGGCCGGGGATAAGCCTAGAATGTATGGGCTGCAGTCAGGTCCTGGAAGTCAGGATCTGGAGAGAGCCCGTACATTCTAGCATCTACCCACAGGGCATCAGGCAGTGGGATTTAAAGGGCCGGCAGCCGGGAAAAGCGCGGCTGCCACCAAAGCACAATGGTCCCCGGGAATGTGCCCGGGGGCCGCATAAAAAGTCGTCACGGGCCGTATACGGCCCGCGGGCCGGAGGTTCCCCACCCCTGATGTAGGCAAAGAGGCCCGGAGTTCAACAATGAATCACTTGGATTAGTGACTGCAGTCGTTCTGACAGTGAAAGATTTGAGATTTTGCATGTAGCAGAGCTGGGACAGCTGCCCCTGCCCACACCAGGCTTTCAGTGTACGTTTCCATAGACAGAAGCCTAGGACACACGGCGAGAAAAACAGAGCGAGTGGAATGCGATAAAAAAATCTCATTCCACCAATATTACTCTATGGGGCAGCTCCCATGAGCGATTGTTTTCTCAACTCTAATCGGACCGAGAAAACAGTCTCTGCATGCTGCGAGTGGAAAGCGATCCTGTTTCCCTCATTCCCATTCAAGTCTATGGAGCGAGAGAAACATCACACTGCACTCATGTTACATCAGTGTAACACGAGCAGTGCGAGAAGCGCAATAGCCGGCAACAGAGGGAGGGAGATAAATCCCGCCCGGCCCTCTCCTCTGCAGGGCCGGCCCTCTCCTCTGCAGGGCCGGCCCTCTCCTCTGCAGGGCCGGCCCTCTCCTCTGCAGGGCCGGCCCTCTCCTCTGCAGGGCCGGCCCTCTCCTCTGCAGGGCCGGCCCTCTCCTCTGCAGGGCCGGCCCTCTCCTCTGCAGGGCCGGCCCTCTCCTCTGCAGGGCCGGCCCTCTCCTCTGCAGGGCCGGCCCTCTCCTCTGCAGGGCCGGCCCTCTCCTCTGCAGGGCCGGCCCTCTCCTCTGCAGGGCCGGCCCTCTCCTCTGCAGGGCCGGCCCTCTCCTCTGCAGGGCCGGCCCTCTCCTCTGCAGGGCCGGCCCTCTCCTCTGCAGGGCCGGCCCTCTCCTCTGCAGGGCCGGCCCTCTCCTCTGCAGGGCCGGCCCTCTCCTCTGCAGGGCCGGCCCTCTCCTCTGCAGGGCCGGCCCTCTCCTCTGCAGGGCCGGCCCTCTCCTCTGCAGGGCCGGCCCTCTCCTCTGCAGGGCCGGCCCTCTCCTCTGCAGGGCCGGCCCTCTCCTCTGCAGGGCCGGCCCTCTCCTCTGCAGGGCCGGCCCTCTCCTCTGCAGGGCCGGCCCTCTCCTCTGCAGGGCCGGCCCTCTCCTCTGCAGGGCCGGCCCTCTCCTCTGCAGGGCCGGCCCTCTCCTCTGCAGGGCCGGCCCTCTCCTCTGCAGGGCCGGCCCTCTCCTCTGCAGGGCCGGCCCTCTCCTCTGCAGGGCCGGCCCTCTCCTCTGCAGGGCCGGCCCTCTCCTCTGCAGGGCCGGCCCTCTCCTCTGCAGGGCCGGCCCTCTCCTCTGCAGGGCCGGCCCTCTCCTCTGCAGGGCCGGCCCTCTCCTCTGCAGGGCCGGCCCTCTCCTCTGCAGGGCCGGCCCTCTCCTCTGCAGGGCCGGCCCTCTCCTCTGCAGGGCCGGCCCTCTCCTCTGCAGGGCCGGCCCTCTCCTCTGCAGGGCCGGCCCTCTCCTCTGCAGGGCCGGCCCTCTCCTCTGCAGGGCCGGCCCTCTCCTCTGCAGGGCCGGCCCTCTCCTCTGCAGGGCCGGCCCTCTCCTCTGCAGGGCCGGCCCTCTCCTCTGCAGGGCCGGCCCTCTCCTCTGCAGGGCCGGCCCTCTCCTCTGCAGCTGTGGTCTGATAGCACGATCAGACCACAGTCGCAATGACACTCTGCTCCTGCTGTGCTGCGAGTGTGAGCCGAGTGTCCATTCGAGGAATCGCATATAACCCAGTGTGGCCCAGGCCTGAAAATAAGTTTTCCGCCAGACTTTTCAGTAGGGAACCTAAAAAAAAATGCACAAAAAAGTGTACTGCATTTTTAAGTGCAGAGTCTCAGAATTTCTGCACGGAGAACGTAAACAAAATAAAACTTCAACAAAAGAAAATATGTAAAAAGCTGCAAAAAATATAATAGTCAATGCAAATTGGGATTGTGTATTTGTACTGATCAAGGCAGGAAAAAAAATGCTGCAGGTACAAAAAAAACTGCATTTTTCACATGAACACGGGATCTACCTTGTTTACTTTTCCAACATGGCAGATGAGGTTTACGGTTGATAAAGGGTAATGCAGCACTGCTAGAATAATCGTATTGCTGCATATACAATACATGGAAATATAGTAGGGATTGCAGAGCAGAAAGACTTGGGTATTCTACTTACAAGAAAAGCCAGCCATACTAGTTAGATGGCGGGAGGAAGAACACTTCTTCAGCCAACAGCTCAGCGAGCGCTCTTGTGTCATCTGAGAAAACCACCGGCTGACACACCGGCCAGCAGCTAATTTCAGACAGAACGATGCGATCAACAGTCCAAAATCTGACCTGCACTATTAACATCTCCCCCCTCCCCCCCCCCCCGAACCTCAGCGGTCAGGTGCCCCCCATACACATTAGACGGTCAGCCGAACCTGGCAATATCGCTGGGTTCAGCCAACGTTAATCAAATGTGTATGGGGGGCATTAAGCTAAGTTGCAGTGCTCAATGTCAAGCAGCAGCTGCAAAAGCCAACAAGATGTTAGTGTCTAAAAAAAAAAAAAAAAAAAAAAAAAGAAAATCCAGTGATCTCATTGTATTGCCCCTCTGCAGCAAGTGTAACGCAACATATAAATATGGGATCCGGTTTTTACTGGGATATTGGAAAGTTAGAATCCATTCAAATGTGACCACTAGATTACATGGGACTGAAGGCGACTCTCATAATGAGAGGTTGGGAAAGTCGAGCTTGTTTAGCTTAGGGAAAAAAAAAAGACTCCTTGGGAGGCGATCTCATCTCTGCTTATAAATACATGTGTGGTCAATACAGAGGACGGACACATGACATATTTCCTTCCAAAGACAATACCAAGGACCAGGGGGGCACTCATTACGGATGGAAGAACAGAGATTCCGGAAGCTAAACAGGAAAGGTTCTTAAGCTGCATTTATAGATGGGCCGGATGCTTTACGCACAACTATTGTGGGATATGTATATATTTGTGTGTGTGTGTGTGTGTGTGTATATGTAATATAAATATAATTTATACAGTGTCCACCCATATCCTTTCCACCGCCATTAACTTGAGAATGGCGGCAGCTATAGGCATAGAAGTGGTGTCTAGGTATAGTAAAGTAGCCATGCGCTACGCAATGAAACCACCTATAGCGCCACCTGGTGGAAAACAACGGAGTTAGCATTATCTCGAAAACGTAACGCGATAAAGAAAAAAAGTGAATTAAAAAATTGTAGGGCATCATCAATTCAATATGAATCGACACCTTGCATACAGAAATGCTATGATATGACACCCCCCAAACATTGAATGCTGGTCCCGCATATGGCGCTCATTTAACTTTGATGCTCAAAGTGGCCCCCGTCAGCTGCAATGTACATCTGGACTCTGGACAGCATACTGCATCTTGCTGCACGTTGTGCAATATGGTAGGGGACACGTCTGCACAAGCATCTGTGATACGTCGTCGTAGGTCCAGCAATGTTGGTGGAGGGGTCGCATACACCTGTTGTTTGATGTGACCTCACAGAAAGAAGTCCAATGGGGTCAGGTCAGGTGAGCGTGGAGGCAACTCCATGCAGCCACCATACCCAATGACTTGTAGGAAGGTCTCCATGAGGTATCGCTTCACGTCCGCAGCCTTGTGAGTTTTACACGTTCTAATCATAGCATTTCTGTATGCAAGGTGTCGATTCGTATTGAATTGATGATGCCCTACAACTTTCTAATTCACTTTTTCTCTATCTCGTTCTGTTTTTGAGATAAAAATGCTAACTCCGTTGTTTTCCACCAGGTGGCGCTATAGGTAGTTTCATTGCGTAGCGCATGGCTACTTTACTATACCTAGACACCACTTCTATGCCTATAGCTGCCGCCGTTCTCAAGTTCAATGGCTGTGTGTGTGTATGTATAGATATATGTGATAACATTCTAGCGATACAGAATGTATAACTGGTGGAGAACGGTTGAACTTGGACCAAAGTCATCCCCCCCCCTCCCCAATCCTCTGTAATTTGGATTTGTTTATTAATCCTCCATGTTCTGCCAGGGATCTGCAGTCTGTATAAGTGCCATTAAATGGGTGCAACTTTACAGTTTCCGTTCTCATTTCCTGTGGAAAGTGACATGTTTTATTATCTCTTGGAAAAAAAATGTGGTCGGTTCTGTGCCCAATCTTGTTTGCAATTTTATCTCTATGCAATATCACCCCTGTCCATGGTCTGGCACTGCTATGCTGATGATACACAATTCCTGCCAGTCACTCACCCCAGGGATCCGTGACCTGTCCTGCTTAGCTGAGCAGCAGGAATGGATGAACGCCCAGTGTGAGAAAAGCGCAAAACAAATTTCTGTTGATCTGTTAACACCCAGACGGATTATTGAAAACAAGAAGTAACTTGTGCCCTGGTTTCATGCAATTACAGCACCACATATGCATACATATAAAAAAAAAACAGTTCACAATATATGGGCACGGCAGGCAGGGGTTAATAGGATTAAGCAAGATTTTATACATTTTTTATTAAAAAGCAAAAAATGGAGTCGCCAGGACGCAAGGTCATTTATTGCTTTGATTTCCATTCATGAGTTATCTGCTGTATACCATACGGCAGAGCTGCTATATACTCTTCACAAGCGGCAACTGTACACACTGCAAGGAGCAAAAAGTATTCTAAATCCCAACTGTGAGGTAAATCCGGAGAGATGACGATAAATCATGATATTCAAGTATGTCAGGAAGCCCTCTCCTGGTGTCACCCCCCCTTTCCTTCACACAACTGGTTTAGCAACAAATCCCATGGCCATGTCCTGTGATATGGAAATGAGGTGGTGTGGGAACAATGGACACAGGATGACTCCCTGCCGTCACCCTGTAACAAGAGCTGTATCTCATTAGCAAGGCTATGGAAATAGCCAGACAGAACGACTCCAGTAAAAAATGGTTCATATCTCGCAAGCCATATTTCCGATAAATATGGCAACCATAAAAATGGTGTCTCTGCATGCGGACGATGCCGGCACACCCTTTTTATGGGAGCAGGACATTGGGAAATGCCCCAGGCGTGATATCAGCCAATGGGGAACTGGCAGACAGGTCATGAGTCCCCTCGTTCTGTAGCTAAATTCATAACTGTCACAATGAGAGCATTGGCGTCCGCCTACGACGCTCCCAGGCAAAGTTATGGCCCATATTCCATGTTGGGATATTGTCCATAACTCAAGCCAGGGGTGGAGCAGTGCTCCCTGTGAGGTCACTAAGGTAAGAGGGGACCTGGATCTGCCCAGGTTGATAACCCTACTTCGGCCATTTTCCAGTGTTCTTCTGCTCGGGGGCCTGGTTGGGAAAGACCTGTGAGGGAGTTCCTGGAAACCTGGTCTACAGCGCCCCCCTGTGGCCAGACGCAACAAGGTAACTGCTGGAACTGTGTATACCTGTTTGTAAACCATGCTTTGTCTGTAACTGTACTCTGACATATGTATATTCTGTAGATTCCCTATTGTATATATTGTAGTTCTAGTGTGCTTTAGGCTGATTAAATTATATAATTAATCTTGGGCTGTTCTGTTATCTCGATCTTGAATCCCACGTCTGTGTGTTCGGCTAATAGTTACCGTGAAGCGGTTGGTGGCAGCGAGTTTGTGCCAAGGATTATTGTGGGGAGGCCAGTGAGATTCGGGGAGATTTTATATATTCCGCCCGCGGAGGTCGGGGGAATATATACCCTACTCTCACCGGGGACCCTTCAATAATCGGCATAAGTAGTATAGCGGCCTCCTTGCTTATTGTCGGGCAATTCCATAATTGGCCTGACTATAAGAGGGGCGCTAGAGAGCGCGTCACGTGCTCTGTCTGTCGGTCGGGAGGTATAAATGAGGGGTGACCCCCACTTGTTACCCCCCGATTGTGACGTACTGGTAGCCAGCGCGGGGGATTTCTGAGTGACCCCCCCGGTGGTTTGTGACACCAACTAGACCTTTTAAACTCTGCTTGAAAACCAGGACTAAATATCTTTTATGGATTTATTTCATATACAGTCATGGCCGAATGTGTTGGAACCTTTTGAAATTGTTCCTGAAAATGAAGTATTTCCCCCAGAACATTTTTGCAATTACACAAGTTTTGATAAACCCCTTTTTTTTTTTTTTTTTTTTTTTTTATTCCCTTTGTGTGTATTGGAACAACACAAAAAAGGCAAAATGGACATAGATTCACACACATAATTGACCCTCTCAACTTAAATATTTGGTTGCACGCCCTTTGGAATAAATATCTTCCATCAATCACCTCCTATAACCGTCCACAAGCTTCTTACTCCTTTCACCTAGAATTTTGGACTCTTCTTCATAAACTGCTCCAGGTCTCTCATATTTAAAGGTGTCTTCTCTTCTCCCAACAGCAAATTTTAAGATTTCTCCACAGGTGTCAATATGATTTAGATCCGGACTCTTTGCTGCGGCTTCAGAACTCTCTAGCGCTTTGTTTCCATCCATTTCTGGGGGCTTCTTGAAGTGTTTGGCGTAATTGTCCTGCTGAAAGACCCATGACCTAGGACACAATCTTCGCTTTCTGACACTGGGCACTACATTGTAAGCCAAAATCCTTTGGTAATAGTCAAATTTCATGATGCCTTACACACAGTCAAGGCAACTAGAGGCAGCAAAACAATCGAAAAACATCTTTGAGCCTCCACCATATGTGACTGTAGGTGCTGTGTTCTTTTCTTTGTAGGCCGCATTCCATTTGGTAAACAGTAGCATGATGTGCTTTACCAAAAAAAAAGCTCTATCTTGGTCTCATCTGTACACAAGACGCTTTCCCAGAAGGAATTTGTTTTTTTGTGTACATTTGGGCAAACTGCCCTCTAGCTTTTTGTTTTTGTCAGCAGTGGGGTCCTCCTGGGTCTCCTTCATAGTGTTTTATTTCATTCAAATGTGGACTTATAGTTCACACTGACACTGATACACCCTGAGCCTGCAGGACAGCTTGTATTTCTTTGGAACTTGATTGTGGTGGCTTATCCACCATCCGGGACTATCTTGCTTCACAGCCTTTCATTAATTTTTATTTGCCGTCCACATCCAAGCAGATTAGCTACAGTGCCATGGGTTGTAAACCTATTGATTTATGTTGCGCACCATGGACAAAGGAACATGAAGATCTCTGAAGATTGAGTTGAAAGCGCTGTTCTATTTATATTATTTTTTTTATTTTTTTAATTTTTTTTTTAATATAAACTTCTGAATTATTTTCGCCACATAAAAATAAAACTATACATGTTTGGTAGCTATAAACTTGTACCAACCTGGGGAATCCGTGCCGGGGCAGTTTTACCATATAGTCAACATGGTAAATAAATGGAAAGAAAAAAATGTGCAATTGCGCTTTTTTTTTTTTTTTTTTTTTTTTTTTTTTTGCAATTTCACCTCATTTGGAATTTATTTTATTAATAAAAAGGGATGGCTCTTGGAAGACAGAGGAAAAAGCTAAAATAGAAAACCGCCCGGGTTTAACTATGTATTTGTTGAGTGATTCATGGCGTTGGTGATCAGGAATGATGCTTAGCTGGTAAACAATGAATACCTGGTAACTACAACTTCCATGGGTGTCATCTGATTGTTTTAGAAGCGGGATGGGCCTTTTGAGCATCATAGTACTTTTTAACCTCATAATCACCAAATGCTGTAAATTGTATAGATTAAAGCCCCTGTCTAGCAGGTTGGGTTTCCAGCTGCGAGATGGAAGTCTGAAGAAAGCTTCTATTCATAATGGGTACCGTATTATCCGACATAAGAGCAGCATCGGCAGTGCCAATACTTTCACATTCTAACTGGTTTTCCCATGAGTGGCGGGGGTCTTCCCGGCTTCGTAGAGCTGACAGATCTTTGTAAAGCCAAATTAATTCTGCCAGCCACTTGTTTCACTGTATCCCCGGGGGGGGGGGGGGGGGGTTTCTCCTTCAACTTGGGAATGTCCCAGCAGTTACAGAGGAAAAAGTGAATAATACAAAAAAGTGTAAGGCTATGTGCGCACTGGGAAATGGAATTTTCTTGAGAAAATTCCGCATGCTCTCACGCACCCGCGGTAAAAAAACGCGGAAAACCGCATGCGGTTTGCTGCGGTTTCACCACGGTATTGTTCGCGGTATTGCCGCGTGCGGGTTGGGATGTGCTTTATTGCATTCAATGCAATAAAGCACATTGAAAAAAAAAAAAAAAGAAACTTAAATCTGAGATAGAAGATAGATAGACAGAAGAATAGATAGAAGGATAGATAGAGGACAGATCGCTACATTTCCCACGGTTGGCAGTGAGTTCACATTACCGCCCGTGGGAAATGATCGGTAATTACCTCTGCTGTCTGCTGCTTTCATTCAGCGCTGTGTCTGTGACAGTCGCGTCTGGATGTAAGCAGCGCAGGACCTGTGGATTACGCCGGAGATTTGGTGCGGGAAGGGTTAATAAAAGGGTGAACGAGGCTTGTTTGTTTTATTTAAAATAAAGGATTTTTCGGTGTCTGTGTTTTATTCACTTTACTTACGGGTTGATCATGTCAGCTGTCACATAGATGCTGCCATGATCAAGCCTGGAGTTAATGGCGGTGATCCACCACCATTAACCCCTTGTATTACCCTGCTGCCACTGCTACACGGCGGCAGGAAGAGCCGGGGACACTCCGGTACTGCCGCATAATGCATGCGACAGTGCCGGGGCAGCTGCGGCTGATATTCTCGGCTGCGGGAGGGGGAGTGAGGCGGGGGACATTAACCCTGCCCCTCTCCCTCCCCAGCCTGAGAATACCGGGCCGCCGCTGTGTGCTTACCTCGGCTGGACGGTAAATATGCAGCGGAGCCCACGTTCTTTGTTTTCTATATTTCCGTTTTCTTTCTATGTGTGTTCTATGTGTCTGTGTTCTATGTCTGTGTGTGTCTGTGTGTGTGTGTGATCTGTGTGTGTTTACTCTCTGCACGGCTTCCTCTTCCTGTAATGACATCACTTCTCTGCAAAACCGCAGGCAAGCGATGTACATTACCGGAGGTAAACCGCGAAATACCGCAGGGAATAACGCAGGAAAACGCAATGAACCGCACAGAATTTGCTTCCTGCGTTATTCCCTGTGGGATTTCACGATTAACATTGGAGTCAATGGAGTGAAATCCCGCAGCGACCTGCGGAAAAGAAGTGACATGCAATTGTTTTTGCTGCGGGAATCCCGCAGCAAAACATGCAGCTGTCAAATTCCGCCCAGTGCGCACAGGATTTTTTTTGCCCATAGGTTTTGCTGGTGATTCACTGCAGAGATGTTATGAACATTTTCTGCAGCGAAACATGCAGCAAAACCGCAAAAAATCCGCGGCAAAATCCGGTAAGTGTGCACATAGCCTAAGGATGGAAATACATTCTCTCATTGGCATGTTTCCCGGCTTCCATCCAGTTCTCTTCTGGATCACGTGATTGTTCTACCGACTCTCTCGTCACGTTGCACTCTGTGTGTGGCCTGGAAGAGGCTTTTACAGTGCAAGTCTATGGAGCGTCAGAACAAGGCACCGTAGACTTATATTATAAAATGACTTCCAGCTCATGCATAGAGGACTCTGTGATCGGCGAGTCAGATTAGCCATTTAGTTACACAGGTTTTGTTAAAAATGGAAGTGTTGTATCTACGTATGTGTAAGAATGTGTGAGTTAATGTACAAAGGCAATAGCAAAGAAAAAAAAAAAGTCTGGTCTTTTTAAGCCTTTCAGGACTAGTCATCAACAGGGTTTATAGTGAATACGTTAAATTAAGAAAAAGGAAAAAATGTGTATCTAATGCAGGTTAGTCGGAAATTCATATCAGTATTCAGTGGATATAACCAACAGAATCCACAGGTTGAGCGTCCTCAAAACAGCAGGTCCTGTTACTAGGTGCAAACAGTTATTACAGTGAGGTGCTACAGTGACTTTAGGGATAGTTCATCAAGGCAGGGCCAGTTTTGGGATTGGGGTTTTTAAACCTTTTTTACACTGTGTCTAGATGGAAGGGATGATTGTAAAAGTGTAAAGTGTTACTGGAAAACCAGTAAAATTAGTCTCAAATTGGGTATTAAATGGGATTTCCCTAGGACACCACCACATTCTGAAAAGTAAAAAATAGGGAATTTATACGTACAGGACACTAGTGGGTGAAGGATATTTTCAGGACAGGTGTTCTGAGTAGGTATAGGAATTTGAAAGTATTTTAATAGGAACCGGCCCTAATTTATCAGTGATTTTTTTTGTTTCTCATCAGTCTTGATGAGGGGGGGAGTGTTGTATTCTCCAGATTTGTGAAGGAGTCTGGAGCACCTAATGAGTGATATACAACTCCAGGCGCCACACCACAAATCTGACTCCAGCCTGTGGCCCGGCGACCAGGAACCCGGCTCCAGCCTGTGGCCCGGCGACCAGGAACCCGGCTCCAGCCTGTGGCCCGGCGACCAGGAACCCGGCTCCAGCCTGTGGCCCGGCGACCAGGAACCCGGCTCCAGCCTGTGGCCCGGCGACCAGGAACCCGGCTCCAGCCTGTGGCCCGGCGACCAGGAACCCGGCTCCAGCCTGTGGCCCGGCGACCAGGAACCCGGCTCCAGCCTGTGGCCCGGCGACCAGGAACCCGGCTCCAGCCTGTGGCCCGGCGACCAGGAACCCGGCTCCAGCCTGTGGCCCGGCGACCAGGAACCCGGCTCCAGCCTGTGGCCCGGCGACCAGGAACCCGGCTCCAGCCTGTGGGCCGGCGACCAGGAACCTGAAAGTTTTGTGTCATTGCTTTTGACACTTTTGGGGCATAAAAGCTCTGATTAATCGGGGACATTGTTTGCTCGTACTTTGTTGTGATTGTTTTTGGGACCATATGTTATGAGCTACTTCTTCCTATCCTCTCTGCCAACACACAACTCCTTCTGTAAGAAAAAAAAATACAAAAAAAGCTCAAATCTGTGTTGGTCAATACAAAATCCTCAATTCAGGGGTAAAATCTGTCTTCATTGACTCTAGATTTCCCATTCCTGAGAGAGATGGCAGTTGGTGCTCATTAAGTTCTATAGTGCAGAACTACGAGGCTCAGCATGCTCCTTCCAGGACTGTATGCTGGAGTGAGAGGCAGGTGGAGCAGAACTACAAGGCTCAGTATACTCCATCCACTAGTGTATGCAGGAGAGCAGGCAGCAGCTGCAGAACTATAAGGCTCAGCATCCTCCATCCAGGACTGTATGCAGGAGTTTTTTGCCCCCCCCCCCCCCCCCCCCAAAAATGACGTGGGCTTCGCCATATTTTTGTATGCTAGCCAGGTACAGCAGGCAAGTACGGGCTACCCCCATCCTCCCAGCTGCCTATTTATAGGGAATATAGGGAAACCTTTTTTTTTATTTTTTTATTTTAATTTTATGAATTTCATGAAATAATTTAAAAAAAAAAAGACGTGGGCTTCGCCCAATTTTTGAATCCAGCCAGGTACAACTAGGCAGCTGGGAATTGGAATCTGCAGTGCAGGGTGCCCAAGTTTTCTGGGCACCCCCGCTGCGAATTGCAGTCCGCAGCCACCCCAGAAAATGGTGCTTTCATAGAGGCGCCATCTTCTGGTGCTGTATCCAACTCTTCCAGCTGCCCTGATGCCGGGTGGCTCGCTGGGTAATAATGGGGTTAGGGCTAGCTGTGTATTATCAGCTGGCTCTAAGCCCGAAATTCATTGTGTCACGCCAATATTAGACATGGCCACCATGCATTTCTAATAAAGATAAAAAACACACAGAAAAATATTTTTATTAGAAATAAAACACAACACAATTAGTGACTCCATCTTTATTCAAATAAAGAACCCCCCTCCGCAGTAGTCCTAGGTCAAGGGTCCCGCGCCGTCCAATCCAGATCCAATATCATCTGATCGGTTTGCTGGAAGGCAAAGAGATCAGATGTCAGGTTCAAGGACGTGAATCGCATCACACATCAGCTGATTGTATAAAAGCCGTTTATACAATCAGATGATGCATCAGTGCAAAAAAAAAAAAAAAAACTACTCAACTTCTGTACAGACTCCTGGCCGATGCAGGACCTGGCGGTCATCAGCTGAAGAAGTCTCCTGACCACATCAGCTGATGGTTTAAGCCGGCTGGGCGGTAAAAAGCCGGCCTCACCGCTGCACTTATACGATCAGCTGATTCCGTCAAGTGACCACCGCCAGGTCCTGCAGCTATCGGATGTGCCCGGGAGTCTGCACACAGCCGGAGCAGGGGTGGCGGTACTGTGAGAGGAGCTGGGAGCGGACATGTACCGGGAGTCTGCAAACAGGTGAGTATGACTTTTTTTTTTTTTTTTTTTCTACTGTTCACTTTTGATTTTGCAGCTGCTTCCACCTCCCGTCTGGACATGGTGCCGCACGGGAGCAGACATGGCGTCGGACGGGAGATTAAAGCAGCGGTGGCGGTACCGGGAGGATTCATGCTTCTGTGTTTACCAACACAAAGAATCCTCTTCCTGTACACGTCACTGTGCTACCCACCCCTTGCGTTTTTATAGTTGCGTTTTTAGCCATAGAAACGCACTAAAACGCAGCTATATTTGCAATTTGCGTTTTTCATTGCGTTTTTTAACATCTCATTGAACATTGGGTGGAAAACGCAGTGAAAAACGCAAAAATAATTGACATGCTGCGTTTTTGTGGGCACCACAAAAGCGCAGCTAAAAAAAAAAACAACCTGTGTGCAGACGGCAAAAATGAAATCTCATAGACTTTGCTGGGGAAGCAAAGTCATGCAGTTTTCTGAGCAAAAACTCACCCGAAAAACGCAGTGTGTGCACATAGCCTAACTGGTAAATCTCTTGTGTGAAAGATTAATCAGGGGGAGAAAGAACCAGATCTCTTTAAGATATAGTGCAAAGACTCTGTCCCAGATTCATCATCACAAGGCAATGTTGTGACTTGTCCTCATCTGAACATGTGCTGGATGTTTACATTGCTCTGTGACAATGTATCCCATTGTGACTTCTTATTTGTGAGAAAGGAACCACCTGTCTGTGACATCACTACATCTAGACTGTTTTTTTGGGGTTTTTTTGTTATAATTCAGGAACATAAAATTTAGGGAGATGATTGTGTACACCTAAATCCTCTGCCAAGTAACCCAGTAATGGCCAATAAGCATACAATCTTGTGGACTGCAGCTGTCAAATCAATAATTACATACAGAGAAGTAGCTGCAAAAATAAATTGGCTTAACTTTTGGGACCTCATATACATAGTTTCATTTTGCTTCAACCCACCAATTTCCTCTTGTGAAGAAAAAAAAAAATCAAAAATCATTTTTAAAGGGTAACTGCTTTCAAGTCACGTTTCACACTTGGCTGTTGTGTGTACATGCAGAATAGCACCACTCATGGCCATTGTGTGACCTGTATCCTGCATTTTCACCAGTTTTCCCCTATCCATGCTATCTGTAATTTGCAATCCACCGGGAGGAGATAAGATAGTGATTTCTAATCCCCCCCCCCCCCCCCTCTCTCCCTTCCCCTATTTTCTTAATAACATATAATGCAGTCCATGCTTCTTGGGCTGCTTTCACACTTGTGGTGTTTTGCATCAGTCACAATCAGTCGCCTTCAGGAATTGTATTATAAATATTTTGCAGGAATCAGATTTTCCCCCATAGACTTCTATTAGCGACTGATTGTGACTGATGCGTTGCATCCACCTCGTGACGGATCAGTCGTTTACTGACTGACCAGGCGGGAGCAACGCTGAATGTACCGTTTTTTGTATGCAGCGGATATTGGGGGTTTTTACTGTGAGCATAGACACAGTAAAAAATGATTTATCTCCTGTAAATTCAGTTCCAACGGCCAGAACGATCAGCTGATCGCCCGGC
Source organism: Anomaloglossus baeobatrachus (assembly GCF_048569485.1). NCBI lineage: Eukaryota > Metazoa > Chordata > Amphibia > Anura > Aromobatidae > Anomaloglossus > Anomaloglossus baeobatrachus. The sequence continues at coordinate 749,171,644 of NC_134354.1, forward strand.
GGTCGCCTTTTGTGAACGGTCAACTGATCGCCCGGCGGTCACATTTTGTCAGCGATCAGCTGATCGCCCGGCGGTCGCCTTTTGTGAACGGTCAACTGATCGTTCACAAAAGGCGGCCGCCGGGCAATCAGTTGATCGTTTACAACAGCTGGCTGCTGGTAAAACAGTAAAAAAAAAAAATCGCTTTTTTTTTTTTGTATTTTTTTCAGCATCAGTCACATCAGTTGTGCCACTATCTGCAACACATCCGTTGCATCAGTCACCTGACTGTTGCAAAACAATGCAAATGTGAAAGCAACCTGAGTAAGATGGACTTGAGCTGCATTTTCACAGTGGATATCAAGTTCAAGGGGAGGGGGAAGATGTGTCTTATAGGGAATCTATCACCACTTTGACCTTTCAAAACTGTTAATATGGGCATACAGGTTATAGAAGGCTGAAAAAATCCATACCTTTTATGTCTCATCAGATGCCTTGTTGTGGCAAAAAAAAAATAGTCTTTTAGCGCTTTATGTAAATGAGCTCTTCCAGGCTATGGGGCGGATGCTGCCTGAAGATAACTTTGCCTCCTGGGATTATTTTAAATAAAAGGAGCATTACCAGTGTGAGACAAGTAACTGACACAGAGCAGGAGAAGTGAAATTTGTCACCTTTCAAACACATTTTTTGCAGCTCCCTGAGCTCTGCTGCATTGCAACAGTGTTACAACCCCCTCTGCCAGCAAGCTGGAGGGTGAGGCTGAGTGGTACGTGCAGAATAGTCAATTATAATCTCACACAGCTCTGCAGTGAGGGCAGACAGCAGCCATCAAACTGGTAACGCCTCTTTTATTTAAAATAATTTCAGGAGGCGGAGTTATCTTCCAGGCAGCATCCGCCCCATAGCCTGGAAGAGCTCATTTACATAAAATATAAAAGATGATATTTCAACAACAAGGCATCAGATATGAGACATCAAGGTATGGATTTTTTCAGCCCTCTATAACCTGTATGCCCATATTAACGGTTTAAAAAGGTCAAAGTGGTGACAGATTCCCTTTAAGTGGGGAAGGAAGTTGATTTCTCTGAGATATATTACAAAGAATTTTGTAATATTGAGTCATGCAAAGTTTGTTGACAATATTTTATTATTTTTTTTTTTTGCCAAATTGCCCAGCCCTTCTTGTGTAAAGTCCCAGTCATTGAATACATTGGGAGACACAGAACCCACCCAGTGTTTTTTTTTTTTTTTTTTGTTAAACTTCATTCCCACAGTCAGTTCTGGTTGCCTTGTTTTCTTCCCCGGGTTCAGGTCATGTGGGTTCCTGGTTCTTGTTACAGAATTCTAGTTTGTTCTCCTACCACATTTGGCTGTAAACTGTGCTGCTTAGTATCTCGGGAGAGGGTATGGTCCCCCAAAACAATACTTGTATCCAGTATTGAGCCTCCTAGTGGCAGTAAATACACCCTTGGTACTGTGTTCTCCAGTGCATTCAACAGAAAAGGATTTTACAAGAAGCACTAATTTCCAATTGTCTTAGTTACTGTTTTAGTGTGAATCATGTTCAGTGTTCAATGTTCAGACCGAGTCATTACCTGTCTCCTGTTTACATGGGTGTAGCATAGCGTGACAGTTAGATATGGGAGAACAGAGTTGCAGGACTCCCATCCATCAGCCAGATTAGTAATCTGTAACTTTTGGCCAGATGATGTTGCACTATCCTGACTGATCAAAAGAAAATCTGGGAATGCGGGGGGGAGGTAAGATTCACAGGCCTGCCATCTGGCGATCAGATTTCTGACCTGGCCAAAAGCCCAGAGTCCTGCGAATCGCATTACCTTCAGCAACATTAGAATTCTATGATTGCCAGACGGGAGGCCTGTGACTCTCCTTACCTTCTGTGATTGCCAGACGGGAGGCCTGTGACTCTCCTTACCTTCTGTGATTGCCAGACGGGAGGCCTGTGACTCTCCTTACCTTCTGTGATTGCCAGACGGGAGGCCTGTGACTCTCCTTACCTTCTGTGATTGCCAGACGGGAGGCCTGTGACTCTCCTTACCTTCTGTGATTGCCAGACGGGAGGCCTGTGACTCTCCTTACCTTCTGTGATTGCCAGACGGGAGGCCTGTGACTCTCCTTACCTTGTGTGATTGCCAGACGGGAGGCCTGTGACTCTCCTTACCTTGTGTGATTGCCAGACGGGAGGCCTGTGACTCTCCTTACCTTCTGTGATTGCCAGACGGGAGGCCTGTGACTCTCCTTACCTTGTGTGATTGCCAGACGGGAGGCCTGTGAATCTCCTTACATTTCTGTGATTGCCAGTCGGGAGGCCTGTGAATCTCCTTACCTTCTGTGATTGCCAGTCGGGAGGCCTGTGACTCTCCTTACCTTCTGTGATTGCCAGACGGGAGGCCTGTGACTCTCCTTACCTTCTGTGATTGCCAGACGGGAGGCCTGTGACTCTCCTTACCTTCTGTGATTGCCAGACGGGAGGCCTGTGACTCTCCTTACCTTCTGTGATTGCCAGACGGGAGGCCTGTGACTCTCCTTACCTTCTGTGATTGCCAGTCGGGAGGCCTGTGACTCTCCTTACCTTCTGTGATTGCCAGACGGGAGACCTGTGACTCTCCTTACCGTCTGT
>NC_134354.1:749179263-749189213 GCF_048569485.1 Anomaloglossus baeobatrachus
CTGTGTCGACTAAACTTCTTTTCTTTTTTTTTCTTTCCTGTTACAGAGATGAACACGAGGCCATCATATAACTATCTCATGTGCAAAAGTACGCTTTAGGTAAATTCTGCAATCAAATTGTACATTATATGATCGGATAATATTCCACGGGACTGTTTGCCTTCGTGAAGCTCTTCAGCACAAGCTGTGCCCGGACCTGCATTGCACCCTGCCGAGACGCCTCTGATCTTGGGGACTCTGCCATAAGTTTGCTTATGCTTTAAGTTTTGCCATTGTCTTTTTTTTTACTTTTGCATAAAAGATTAGATCTATTTATTCTAGATTAATCACTGCGTGCCAAGTAAACAAAGGGGGGGTACTGCTGTAGGTGCGCCGCTCAACCGTGATTTATAGCCATGGTATTGGATGCTAAGCAGTACTAGCTTTAACAGGACAAAACCACTTTCAAGACTAGGCTTATTGCATAGCGGCCTTGGGTATTATGTTCCAGCTCTCCATCACAGGTTGCTTTTGCGGAGGCGTTCTCGTGCAAAGCAGTAAATGCTAAAGCCAGTGCTTGAACAGGAGTATGGCTACTTAAAGGGTAACTCCACTCATGAAGGATGCCAGACCTTCCTCTGACGTTCAGAAGTGACCCTCGTTGATAAGTGGTGCAAGCTTCACTCGCACTTGTTGCTCAAGACAGCCAGGGGTTCTTTTAGCATCTCTAAATAATCCCACAAGACTTTATAATTATTTTTGGCAGTTTTTTGTTATTTTTCTGTCTAGAATGTGAAAGTGCACAGGAACTAAAACTTCCTGCTTAAAAAAAAAAAAAAAGGGATTTTCCGGGTTTGGCACCACACTAAAGCCAGTAGAAACTCTGTGACTGCAGAATTGTGAATCCGCACAAAGTGTGCTGTCAGGATTCGCCCGGAGCGGCAGTTATGTGATCACAGGTATGTGATATATGCACACTCGGCCACATTTTGACTATAGGTGCACGGTCTCGCTCAGTGCAGGTGAGTTGAACAAGACCTCTTGCATCTAGAATGGATATGGCCAGGAGTACACTTACTGGGGAATCCTGACAGCCCGCTCTGTCAGGACTGTACACGCTAAAGAATCCTGACCAACCCCGCTGTCAGGACTGTATGTGTTGGGGAATCCTGACAGCGTGCACTTTTACGTGCCATTCAATCCTGACAGCGCGCACTTTACGTGCCATTCACTCCTGACAGCGAGTGCTTTACTTGTTGGGGAATCCTGACAGCGTGCGCTGTACGTGTCGGGGAATCCTGACAGCGTGCGCTGTACGTGCCAGGGAATCCTGACAGCGTGCGCTGTACGTGCCAGGGAATCCTGACAGCGTGCGCTGTACGTGCCAGGGAATCCTGACAGCGTGCGCTGTACGTGCCAGGGAATCCTGACAGCGTGCGCTGTACGTGCCAGGGAATCCTGACAGCGTGCGCTGTACGTGCCAGGGAATCCTGACAGCGTGCGCTGTACGTGCCAGGGAATCCTGACAGCGTGCGCTGTACGTGCCAGGGAATCCTGACAGCGTGCGCTGTACGTGCCAGGGAATCCTGACAGCGTGCGCTGTACGTGCCAGGGAATCCTGACAGCGTGCGCTGTACGTGCCAGGGAATCCTGACAGCGTGCGCTGTACGTGCCAGGGAATCCTGACAGCGTGCGCTGTACGTGCCAGGGAATCCTGACAGCGTGCGCTGTACGTGCCAGGGAATCCTGACAGCGTGCGCTGTACGTGCCAGGGAATCCTGACAGCGTGCGCTGTACGTGCCAGGGAATCCTGACAGCGTGCGCTGTACGTGCCAGGGAATCCTGACAGCGTGCGCTGTACGTGCCAGGGAATCCTGACAGCGTGCGCTGTACGTGCCAGGGAATCCTGACAGCGTGCGCTGTACGTGCCAGGGAATCCTGACAGCGTGCGCTGTACGTGCCGTGCAATCCTGACAGCGCGCGCTTTGCACACTGGGGAATCATGACAGCGCGCTCTACACGTGCCGGGGAGTCCTGACAGTGCACGCTATATGTGCCAGGGAATCTTGATATCGCGCACTGTATAAATTCACAAGTCTGCAGTGACAGTGACTCCAGACTTTGGTGCCAAACCTGGCCAACCCTTTACATCTCTGGAGTTTTGTCTCCCATCCTCAGTAACAAACGTCAGGACGTAAGAGTTGGCATCCTTCATAAGTGGTAAGCTTTAAAGTACGCTCGTTACTGACGCCAACCAGCAGTTATTGTCACCTCCATAAATATTCCCAAACAGCTTTAGCTTGAGATTTTTTTTTTTCATGATTGTACAATCTCTATATCTGCACTGACTGGGAGGGCACTAGAGAGAAAGCTGTTGCATATTTCAGGACAAGTTCCTTATAGTAAAATTATTTGCTGTGCAGTTATAACATGGATTCTTCACAGTCCATTAACCCTCAGTGTGAATTAACCCCAGGGACATGAAGGGGGGGGTGGGAGGGGATGTGGAAGATGTCAGCTCTATCTTTATGTATATACTTATAGCATTCCATGTAAACAAACCGCCAAAAATATTTCATAAAACACTTGACCGCGCTAAAGAACTGGATGTTACATAACTTTCTATTAATTCTGTGTAATGGGCGGCACGTACAGAACATGATGTCCCGGGTGTAAAAGGTCACTGTGTATATGTCACAATATAAATGAAAAAAAATACACAACTTTTTTTTTTTTTACTTTTATTTTTTCTTTATATTTTCGAGGTAAATGCCCTTGAACGTTTGTTGTTCTGTTGCTAACTTAATATTTTCCAGCGTCTGTGCGTGGTGTGAGGTTACTGCTATCTGATGCTCATTACATCAGCCTTGCTTTGGTTACACAGCTGCCTTTGTTATATAATACTTACATGACTGCGCACTCGAGCCGGTGATCACCTGCTACACATGCTTTAGTTTAGGGGATTTTTAGTTTCTATACCTCCATTGCTTTATATTGTGTGTTTTGCATCAAGGCGTGTGATTGTCATTCTATTTGTCATCCATTAACTGGATACTTGCACCACGTTGGTCAACTTCTTTAGATATTCATGATTTACTGATCCTAGATAATAAAGCTTAAAGGGGTTGACCACTACTTTTACATTGATGGCCTACCCTTAAGGGTGCTTTAAACTCTGCGACATCGCTACTGATATATCGTCGGGGTCACGTCGTTAGTGACGCACATCCGGTGCCGGTTGCGACATCGCAGCGTGTGACACCAAGGAGCGACGATCAATGGTCACAAAATCGTTCAAAAACGGGGATCGTTGACACGTCGCTCCTTTCCTTAATATCGCTGCTGCCACAGGTTGTTCGTCGTTCCTGCGGCAGCACACATCGCTATGTGTGACACCGCAGGAACGACGAACATCTCCTTACCTGCGTCCGCCGGCAATGAGGAAGGAAGGAGGTGGGTGGGATGTTACGTCCCGCTTATCTCCGCCCCTCCGCTTCTATTGGCTGGCCGCTTACTGACGTCTCTGACGCCGAACGCACCTCCCCCTGTAGGGAGGGATTGTTTGCCGGTCACAGCGACGTCGCTGACAAGATGTGTGTGTGACGCTGCCGTAGCGATAAAGTTCGCTACGGCAGCGATCACCACATATCGCACCAACGACGGGGCGGGTGCTATCGCTCGCGACATCGATAGCAATCACTAGCGATGTCGCAGCGTGTAAAGCACCCTGTAGTGTAGGTCATCAATATCTGATCTGCCGGGATCTGACACCCATCCACTGGTCCCAGCCAGCAGCAGGCAGCCGGAAATGTTCAGTTTCGGGGCTGCCCTGGCTTCCGATCACAGCCGGGTACTGCACATTCACCTCCTATTGATTTGAATGGAATGCAGATGTGCACTACCAGGCCGCAGCGACTATCAGAAGACTGAGCAGCTCCAGAAGTGAGCATTCCCGGCTGCCTGCTGCCGGCATTGGGGTCAGCCGATTGGCTGGGATGTCAGACCCCGGACGATCACATCTTGATGACCTATCCTAAGGATGGGCCATCAATGTTAAAGTAGTGGACAACCTTTTTAATAATGGTTCAGCGTCATTAAAGGAGCTTGAAGTGAATCCATTTCTTAGGCTCCCATTGTTTGGATTGCTTATGTAGAAACTTCATTTTGATCTAGAATTGGATCTTGAGTCACATCTCCAATTATTCTTCTTCTCCTCTCCACTTCTGCTCCTCCTCCCCACTTCTGCTGCTCCTCTCCTCTCCACTTCTGCTGCTCCTCTCCTCTCCACTTCTGCTGCTCCGCTCCTCTCCACTTCGGCTGCTGCTCCTCCTCTCCACTTCTGCTGCTGCTGCTCCTCCTCTCCACTTCTGCTGCTGCTCCTCCTCTCCACTTCTGCTGCTGCTGCTCCTCCTCTCCACTTCTGCTGCTGCTGCTCCTCCTCTCCACTTCTGCTGCTGCTGCTCCTCCTCTCCACTTCTGCTGCTGCTGCTCCTCCTCTCCACTTCTGCTGCTGCTGCTCCTCCTCCTCTCCACTTCTGCTGCTGCTCCTCCTCTCCACTTCTGCTGCTGCTGCTCCTCCTCCTCTCCACGTCTGCTGCTGCTGCTCCTCCTCCTCTCCACTTCTGCTGCTGCTGCTCCTCCTCCTCTCCACTTCTGCTGCTGCTGCTCCTCCTCCTCTCCACTTCTGCTGCTGCTGCTCCTCCTCCTCTCCACTTCTGCTGCTGCTGCTCCTCCTCCTCTCCACTTCTGCTGCTGCTGCTCCTCCTCCTCTCCACTTCTGCTGCTGCTGCTCCTCCTCCTCTCCACTTCTGCTGCTGCTGCTCCTCCTCCTCTCCACTTCTGCTGCTGCTGCTGCTCCTCCTCTCCACTTCTGCTGCTGCTGCTCTTCCTCCTCTCCACTTCTGCTGCTGCTCCTCCTCCTCCTCCTCTCCACACCTCCTCCTCCTCCTCTCCACTTCTGCTGCTGCTCCTCCTCCTCTCCACTTCTGCTCCTCCCAATTATACTAATACTGCATCCAAATTCCTACTCGGATGCCGTTTTTTTGCTCTTCCATTTATCTGGAACCTATAGCGGATCTGTTTTTTCTAACAAAGCTGAAACCAGACAGATCTTATTAGTTTTAATTGAGGGTCCTTCAGGCTTCTGACCCAAGGAAAAGCAAAACTGTAAAGGATCCCATTAATTATCATGTGAACTGAACCTGTATGGCATGTTCTCGGCAGACCCTGAGCCGGCCAGGGGATTACAGTGTGATGGGTTACCATACAGCCAAGCCGGTGTCCAGTTGTCATGCCCTGTATGACTCCTGGATATGCTGGAGATGCCTCCATGTGAGGTACAATAAGGCTCCATACACACACCCACCAATGATGAAGCCTGTGAAAGAGATTTAACATGGACCCATCAAATAGGAACGCAGCTCTGGATGTGAATAGTGTATAATCCATCAAATTCTAGATTAGGAAAGTTGACTTATAATTATAATTATCGTATTTGGACTGCACTAGGGATAATGTGCAATGTCAGTTAATAGCCTCTTTTTGTTTTTTTGAGGGGTGGTTGTCATGAGACCACAACCCATGTTAGCAGGGGATACGTATGGTGTTTAGCTTTAAAACAGCCGATAAGCCTCAGATTGTCTTCCGATCACATATATACTAGAGTTGCCTGATATTTGAGGTTCTCAGAGGCGAGTTGACTACTGAGGAATATTTTGGAATTTGTTATCCCTAAGAAGCTTTTGAGCCTAAAGCAGAACGAGCAAGGTGAGATTTTTTTTTTATATATGTATAAATATATATATAGCGGTAAAATGTTTTATTTTTATCAGAGTTTAAATGTTACTTTTAATGTGTTTTTGATGCTTTCCTTTTGTAAAGTTCATTGGTAAACTGAAGAAGTTTGTTTTTCTTTGGTCAGAGTAATGAATGACCACTGCTTATGTTACAATAAAGAGGATTTCTATTTTTAATGTGCCTTTTGTCTGGCTTGAAATGAAGAAAAGCTTTTGAATATATTGTTCTGTACAATAAAAAGGATGATTTGCACTATACTTGTGACCTTTTGTGTTATTTATACACTGATGTATTTTCCATTTGTCTGTCATGACGCCCATAGGAGACAATGTGACAGCTGGGACGGAGGTGATCATGTTTTACAAGGGCACAGCTCACACATTTTGTCTAATTGGTGGTCCATGATCTGAATGCAGTTAACATTTACTGACCATATCACCTGGGCATTAGAAGGGGGGGATAGAAGTAGCTACGCCTTACAGAGCTTAAAGGGGCTCACTTTTGATAAAGGGGTCTTATCTTTGAATAATTCCTACAAGGGCTTATTTTCAGGGGATGTCTTATATTTTCCTCATGAACAACAATACACATTTATTCTTGAACAGATCAACATTTATTCAAATATAATCAGTCGTCACATTCTGGAACATCAACCTGTTGTGTTTATCCTATTATTGGATCAGATACACATTTTCTTATCTAATATACTATTCTCGTGGTGCAGAACCCGTCCTATAGTGGTGGGTAAATGCTATGTTTTCAATGGTTTATCCTCTGTGTTGCAAAGTTTACCCCCAAAAGAAAGCAGACGCCCTGTAAGAGTCGCACTTATCAGATCCCAAACAATTGGAGTTGGCAAGTGAATGGGCTCTCACATACAAATCTGCATCGCTGTCAGGTCCCCTTGAGTTCTACAGCAGTTGGCTCCCCCTGGTGACTGGAAGCAGTTTCACTCTCGCGGTGTGATACTGGTACCCGTCTGTGAGAGCTGGAACAGTGAGGGACGTGACAGCAACGCAGATCTGTGTGAGAGCCCATCCACCATCGGCACTTGCCAACTGTAATTGGGGTCTGGTGAATGTGACTTTTTTTTTTTTTTTTTATGGTGTCTTTCTTTTCGGGGGGTCTGCTTGTTTTCTTTTGGGGGGGTTGTTGCTTTTTTTTTTTTAGTGGGGGTCTGCTTTCTTTTGAGGGGGGTCTGCTTTTTTTTTAGGGGGTCTGCTTTTTTTTTAAGGGGTCTGCTTTTTTTTTTTAGGGGGTCTGCTTTCTTTTGAGGGGGGTCTGCTTTCTTTTGAGGGGGTCTGCTTTCTTTTGTGTGAGGGGGGTCTGTTTACTTTCGTGTGGGGGGGGTCTGCTTTCTTTTGTATGAAGGGGGTCTGCTTGCTTTTGAGGGAGGGGTCTGCTTTCTTTGACTAGTCCTGCTTTTATCTTTTTTAGCTGCTTGGATGCTTGTTTATGAAACCACAACTAGGGCTTATATTTGGATTAGGACTTATATTTTAAGCATACTCCAGGAAGCCCTTAAAATCCTAATAGGGCTTATTTTCAGGGAAATAGTATTGGTAAGCCAGTCAATAAGTGTTCAATTTTCCTGCAGTGCCACCTCTGGAGAAACAAAGAAGTAAACACTACCCATTCAGTGTACTGACTTGTCTGTATAATGCAGGACAGATGGGTCCTCCAGAGTGACTCTACCAAAGTCGAGCGCAGTTGCATAGACAGAGATCCTTTTACATGGTGACCTCACCCACTTACTCAGAACTCCCAAACTTGATGTATAAAATTACATCCCCCACTAATTTACAGACCTGACCCGAATTTTAAATCCATATGTCTGGTTAATCACAGTGGTTCACGTAGAATATTACTAAGTGAACATAATTGGAGGCAATGTCAGCTGTGTAATAGAAGTAGAAAGTGATGATGGCAGCGGAAGAGGAGCGTGATGATCCTAACGGAGGCAGTGACCTTCCCTTCTATGTGGTTGCATTAGGGAGACCAATACTGCATATTATAGGGGCAATATAATGAAATGGGCAGGATTAGAAAATTCTGTGTCAGCAGCAATAAGAGCTGACCTTACTAGAAACTGTGACATTTGCGCTCTGATTTTGAGCAGAGTCGACATCTTTCTATCTCACAGCCCTGTTCTTGCTAACAATGCAGAGCCAGGACCAGTACAGAGCGGATCCCACCAACTTATATCCAGCATGTGATTTATTATGTTACAACATAGTTCAATGTCATAAGGAGGTATTTTGAGCCATAATTTTTTCATTACACAAGTCATTGTGAACACAATGTACTAGGTTATAGGCAATCTGCAAGTGGATCTCCATAAATTACATCAAAGATTAATTTATTTCGGTAATTCAATACAAAAAGGGAAATGCATATATATATATATATATATATATATATATATATATATATATATATATATATATATTAGTATGTGTGTATATATGTATATCTCAGAGAGCTAGAGAGAGAGAGATATATAGAGAAATGGAGAGATAGAAATATAGATATGGATAGATATATATTCTGCATACTTTTAGGCAAGGAGCTCTTTGGACACATTTCATTATAAAGTAACTAGAAGGTGGCCCGATTCTACGCATCGGGTATTCTAGAAATTACGTATTGTGTAGTTAATGTATGATTTTTGTTTATATATATATATATATATATATATAATTACAGTGCCTACAAGTAGTCTTCAACCCCCTGCAGATTTATCAGGTTTGATAAGATGCAAATAAGTTAGAGCCTGCAAACTTCAAACAAGAGCAGGATTTATTAACAGATGCATAAATCTTACAAACCAACAAGTTATGTTGCTCAGTTAAATTTTAATAAATTTTCAACATAAAAGTGTGGGTCAATTATTATTCAACCCCTAGGTTTAATATTTTGTGGAATAACCCTTGTTTGCAATTACAGCTAATAATCGTCTTTTATAAGACCTGATCAGGCCGGCACAGGTCTCTGGAGTTATCTTGGCCCACTCCTCCATGCAGATCTTCTCCAAGTTATCTAGGTTCTTTGGGTGTCTCATGTGGACTTTAATCTTGAGCTCCTTCCACAAGTTTTCAATTGGGTTAAGGTCAGGAGACTGACTAGGCCACTGCAACACCTTGATTTTTTCCCTCTTGATCCAGGCCTTGGTTTTCTTGGCTGTGTGCTTTGGGTCGTTGTCTTGTTGGAAGATGAAATGACGACCCATGTTAAGATCCTTGATGGAGGAGCAGAGGTTCTTGGCCAAAATCTCCAGGTAGGCCGTGCTATCCATCTTCCCATGGATGCGGACCAGATGGCCAGTCCCCTTGGCTGAGAAACAGCCCCACAGCATGATGCTGCCACCACCATGCTTGACTGTAGGGATGGTATTCTTGGGGTCGTATTCGGTGCCATCCAGTCTCCAAACGTCACGTGTGTGTGGTTTGCACCAAAGATCTCGATCTTGGTCTCATCAGACCAGAGAACCTTGAACCAGTCTGTCTCAGAGTCCTCCAAGTGATCATGAGCAAACTGTAGACGAGCCTTGACATGACGCTTTGAAAGTAAAGGTACCTTACGGGCTCGTCTTGAACGGAGACCATTGCGGTGCAGTACGTTACTTATGGTATTGACTGAAACCAATGTCCCCACTGCCATGAGATCTTCCCGGAGCTCCTTCCTTGTTGTCCTTGGGTTAGCCTTGACTCTTCGGACAAGCCTGGCCTCGGCACGGGAGGAAACTTTCAAAGGCTGTCCAGGCCGTGGAAGGCTAACAGTAGTTCCATAAGCCTTCCACTTCCGGATGATGCTCCCAACAGTGGAGACAGGTAGGCCCAACTCCTTGGAAAGGGTTTTGTACCCCTTGCCAGCCTTGTGACCCTCCACGATCTTGTCTCTGATGGCCCTGGAATGCTCCTTTTGTCTTTCCCATGTTGACCATGTATGAGTGCTGTTCACAAGTTTGGGGAGGGTCTTAATTAGTCAGAAAAGGCTGGAAAAAGAGATAATTAATCCAAACATGTGAAGCTCATTGTTCTTTGTGCCTGAAATACTTCTTAATACTTTAGGGGAACCAAACAGAATTCTGGTGGTTTGAGGGGTTGAATAATAAATGACCCTCTGAATAAACTTTTCACAATTTAAAAAAAAAATAAAAAAGAAATAACATTCTT